>NC_061115.1:124360374-124367138 GCF_002878395.1 Capsicum annuum | reverse complement strand
CCACTAGTGGTCAATGTTAGAACAGACATTAGCACTCCAATCCCGACATGACCAAGAAAGTTCTCCTGATATGGTTACGGGTATGTTACAGGCCTTTTATGTTTTACGTATGTTTTACTAGACCATGGGTCTTCACTTTCTATTGTAATCCCCCTCCCCATATAGCTGTCAACTTTGGTGTCAGGCCTGAAACCTTAACAGATCCCTTCTCAGTGTCTACCCTTGTGGGTAAATTTATTATAGTCCGGCGGGTATACAGATACTGCCCGATTATGGTATCTCAGAAAGTTACTTCAGTTGACCTTGTAGAATTAGAGATGATGGATTTTGACGTCATTATCGGCATGGATTGGCTCCATTCATGCTATTCTTTAGTCGATTGTAGAAATAAGATTGTTCATTTTTCAGTATCCTGATGAACCAGTCATTGAATAAAGGGGTAGTACCTCTTCAGTACTTAGGAGTCATGCGTGTTTTCTGATTCCTTCCCAGAATCCTATGATAAAATATGATCTAGAATTTGAAGCATAAAATTAGGAGTTTAGAAATAGTAGTAGATTTGGTATGGTGTTATCTAAATTTGAGCAAATTATATATTTCACAGGACTAGCCATGTGAAAGGTGAATCAGTACGCTTGAAGCAGTGTATACAAGAATTTAAGTTTGTTGATTCAAAAAATGTGTTGTGGATGTGATATTTGTAAGCTATGATGAAGTAGTATAGTTATTAAAGATTTGGGGATATCCATATTATGTGTTAGAGTCTAAGTTAGAATCTTTGAAGGTTGAGCTAATAGAAAAAGGGGTTGAAAATTTAGAGTAAGTCAATCTTAAGTTGTTACATGATAATTGTTGAGGCTATAGAGGGCTAAGAGTGGTATGTAGAAGAAGGTACTAGCAACAAGTTTTATATTATCAAGTGTAGTCTTTCAAAGTGAGTTTATCAATTTATGCGTATTACTATCCCCCAGATTCTAGAGTAAGGTGGCGGTAGTTCAGTTTAGAGTGGTTGATTAAGTGGTTCATAGATTTAGAATAATAGCTTTAAGCTAAGGGGGGATGATAGGGCAAGTAACCAAGTCAGGCTCTCAGATTCTAGTGGTGATACAGTGTATTATAGAATATCAGTAAGGAGGGAAGACGCCCGAACCATCGTATCTTAGTTCAAAGTTTTGTACTTCAATTATCACGATATCTACTCATTCTTTACATGTCAGCTCCACGATCATAGCTTATATTCATGCACCTTATAGAAAACCATATACTCTCCCAGTTCTAGTATGAGGTGTTCTAGTCCACTCAGCAGTACGAATCAAGTCCCTCAAATTCAGAAACTCTAAAATTAGGTCATGCAGGTCATGACTTATGTACTCATGCTTTATAGTATGTTCAATTCCGATACTCACTCTATGCTCTCAATGATCAGAAAATTTTAGATTTTTGTTATGTATACCCTCAAATTTGATTTCTTTGATGAATTCATGTCGTGGATACTCTATTCCTCAGGCCTCAGTTTCATATCCTAGATATTCAGTCATAATTCATTCTGTAAGTATCCCGTGTATCATCTTAGTTTTCCTTAATATTTCATCCAAGTCAGTATCATTCGAGGGATGAACTATCCCAAGTGGGAGATATCGTAATGCCCCGAGTTTTTCATGTACTAAATCTCTTATATTTTCTTCACGAAACTAGATCCAGCCAGAGGTAATGGTTACTTATAAGCTGACTCTCTCGCTCCTATCTCAGCCATATAACCATTCTCATGTCATTACATGTATTCCAGAAATTAGTTTAGTTTATGATATTCAGTTCATGTATCATGTTTTAGACTCAGTTATGATCTCATGTTCCCATTTACGCATGTTCAGTAAATTATCTCAGGTCCTTTGGTATTGTCAGCTTAAGGTAATAATTTTTCTTTGAATCTCTCTCTTCTATACTCAGTTTCAGTTGCATATCATTCTTATGTCATTCATGCATTCACGAATCAGTTTGGTTAGTCATCAGGTGTCAGACTCGGTCATCTAGTCATGTTTCAGTCAGGCATGTTCAGCATGTAATCATAGTTCCTCTATACTTCTCAGTTCAGTCAGTCTTATTTGAGGATAAATGTTCTCAAGGGAGAGATATTGTAAGACCCCGCAAGAATTTTAGCTTATTTCAGTCTTATGTTGCTACTAAAGGGGTTCAAGACTTAGAAATTTAGCAAAGTGTTAAGACCTAGTCTCATTTTTGGCCTCGATATTTCAATGGTCTCATATACAACCTTTCCAGCCTTAGATTATCGATTTTTAAATTGATTCATGATCAGGGTTATCTATAGGTCATCTTGAGTGAGTTTCAAAATTTTTGGACATCGTTTGAGACGTGTTTGGATGACCAAAATAGTGAATAACGTGATCAGGATGCGTCGCATTGGCTATCACATCATCACGATCGACGCAGCATGTCGATCATCATGTCGGGTTGATCGACACAGCGCATCACCTGTCGCGTCACTGGGCATATTTTTGTTTATTAAATTACGGGTTTGTAAGGGCATTTGAGTCATTTCCCCTTACATTATTAGCCATAACACGAAATTAAGCCTCTCAAAAGGCAAATTCACACATTATTTCATAAAAATCTCTCAAGATCAAACCCTAGGTTCATCAAAGTTCAAGTCCAAGTCTCAAGAATTCACCAACGATTCTCAAAAAATTTAGAAACTAAGGTATGGTAGGTGTTCATTATTGGGTTTCCTCCCACCTTTGGAGTTCAAAAATCCTTTTTTCAAAACTTAGTTTATGATTTTGATTCTTGAATAGAATTGTGTTCATATATATGTTGTTGTATAGGTTTCAAGCCAAGAAGATTTTGAGTTTCATGTAAATAAACTAGAATGTGTGTTGATTTATGTAACCCTCATGTTAAATCTTTGAATTGTGATGTTGAATGTGGTAGTCATGACATTCATATATTGCTCATTCTCATGTACAAGAATTATGCATTCTAGGTGTTTGACAAAATGTCTATGTTAATAAATTATGCATGGTAAGCTATGTGTGATGCTTTCAAAGTTGATATATGGTTCCATTATCTATGCTATCGAGTCCTCGGGTATTGAATACCTGAAATTAGTTATATATATAGTCTTCGATCAAAATAGAATGATTCTGTAGTATCCCGAACAGTAGCATTCGGTCAGTTAACAGAATAAATGTGAGTTCGGTCATGCTTATCCCAGTCTAGTGATCAGTTCTAGTGTCGGTTTAGTTAGGAGTAGGATTCAGCACCGAGCAAACCTAAGGATAGGGGCATTCCAGCCAAGTTAGGGTCTGACCCTTAGTAGAAATCCCTGAGTTACAGAACTATGTAACCAACATAGATTGAAATATCTTCCTGCCAGATAAGGGTGGATATATCTCGTATTAGTTTCCTACCAGTGAGGGTTGGCAAAATGTCTTTCTTCCAGTTAGGGTGACTTACAGCCAGTGTTAGTACCTGTGGCATGGTACCAACACCCTTCCAATTGGGGTTACAGTTTGGACCCCAATCAGTTTATATTGAGGCATATTAGTTAGATGATAGCCCCCACAGTCTCAATTTTAGTATTCAGTATTCAGTACAGAACTCAGTTCGATTCTATATGATCATGACTTACAGTTATCAGAAATTCAGTACTTCAGTTTTAGTCTAAACTTTCAGTTATCAGTATTCAATTATCAGAAACTCAGTACTTTAATTTCAGTCTAATTTAGACAGACGATATATGCTTGGTATTGTATGTTCAGTACTTTCAGTAGTCCCAGTCTTGCATATACTCTTATCCAGTTACTTCATGATATTTAGTTATTATTACTCATGCACATGAACCCATGCATATTATCCTAACCTCACTTAGCGTACCAGTACATTCAAAGTAATGACGCATACTCTTCTTTGTGCTATGATGTCTCATATCATAGGTTTGGACACTCAGGTTCCTGATCGTACTTAGTCAGATCAGTCTATCAGCCGTAACTACAGTAGTGAGTCCTCATCCATCGAGGATTTGATATTTATTTAGTCATTGCATTTCTTACAATATTTTCAGTATTTCAGTTATTTTCAGACACCAATTGGGAGTTAGTTGAGGGATGTCCCATCAACTCTTTTATTTCATATGTTTAAAGGCTTTTAGTCACTTTCAGTTAGCAGTTATTCCACAAATGTACTCAGTATTGATTTCAGTTTTATGAACCTTATGGCATTTTTAGCTTTACTTCCGCATACGTTTCATGATTATTATTTAGTGCTCATAGCAGGTACCAGTCATGGGTTAGCTTGTGGTCCTTCGGGGTCGTAAGCACCGTGTCATACCTAGGGTGTACTCTCGGGGCATTACAGAGTAGTACACTTGTTGAGATCTAAGTGATTGGATTCAAACAAAAAATTAAATAATTAGTTAAGAGCTAAGGTTTGAATGATCAAAATTCAATTTTTATTAGGTACAAATACATGAAGCATAAGATACATAAACAAGGAAATTAAATTTTATTCTTTTTACTACATTTTCATTTCAATTTATGTGACACCATTTGATCAAGCATGAAGTAGAAAAATAAAATTCTATTTTAAAATTCGTGGTATAAATTAACCTCCGATTTTGTGTGGTCATAAAATATTTCATCAAAAAATAAAATAAAAAATATAGAAATAAATTATTTCTAATAGAAAATTGACTTTCTTTTTTGAACAAATAAAAAAGCAAAATTTGTCACATAAATTAAAATAAAAAAATATAAATATTGAGTTTGTGCTCAACATGAGCGATATACCACTAGTTAGGAGTGAAATATGGTTACCAGAGAATATGGAAACATAAAAGGGATGCATTTTTTAATTAACAGGAGAGAATTTTCAACTTCTATGTTTAATTAATACTAGATTTTGGGAACATGCGTTTGCACGTTTGTCCCTTACTATTGTACAGCATGTAATTGTAAAAAGAAAAATTGTATATCAAACAAATATTATTGGGTGAAAATCATTTCCCCCCTCAACTTTACTTTAAAAATCAAACTCCCCCTCAACTTTAAATAATAAGCATTCTTCCCCCTTTTTTCTACTTGTCTTTTTTAAATACCTACTTTACCCTTACACTATTAATCTTTATTTTTATGTACCTCTTTAAAATTATTATATTTTTTATTTTTAATATATATAGTAAATTTTTGTAAATAAAAATAAAATTATTTTCTAGACTAAAAAAAGTGAGAAACATATATTAAGTATATAAGTTAGTGATATTCTAAATGAAATAAATGACCATGATATGAAAATTTATTTATTAATAATAATTAAAACTGTAATATCTATTTATACTAGTGAAAATAACAAATAAAAATAATTTTATAAACATATTCCAATGCATGTAATATAATAACATATAACAAAAATGGAGATATATTTTGTACTAAATTAATTCAAAAGCTTACTTATGTTATAAATATATACTCCCTCGTTCACTTTTACTTGTCACTATTTTGCTTTTTGAGATCAACTTGCATGAACTTTGACAAACATTTTAAGATGTATAATTTAAAATTAAATTTAAAATTTAGATGATCAGAAAATATACGAAAAATGCTATAAGTTGCAATCCTTCTTCATATTAATAAAATGAAAAAATATATCTTAAAATATTTATCAAAATTTATGTGGGTTGACCTGGAAAAATAAAAAGTGACAAATAAAAAAGAACCTAATGAGTATATCGAAACTCATGTGCATACATACATACATACATATATATATATATATATATATATATATATATATACACACACACGCACACACTTAGTGCATGTAAAATAAGAGATAAGGTACAAGGTACCCCAAACTATATCTGAAGTTTTTATGACACACTTAAACTTTAAGGGGGACCTATTACCATCTAAACTCATTTTTTGTTGATCTGGTCGTCAAGTATCAAAATATTTTTGTACTTCTTTTAGGGGAGACAAAAAATACTTGTGCGTTATCTCAATAAAAGAACAATCATAAAAAATAACATTAATTTTTGTGACAAATTTATTAAAAAGGTTAAACTAAAAAATTTAAATAAAAATATATAAATACTTGACTAAAATAAATAATGTATATTATAAGAAGATATTGTTAATGTCAAGGTTAAAATAGACATTGTCAAGGTAAAAGAGGGGAGAATGCTTATTATTCAAAGTAGAGGGGGGAGTTTGATTTTTAAAGTAAACTTGAGGGGGAGAATGATTTTCACCCAATATTATTAAACCTAATTTTTCATGAAAAGTCTTCCGCTATTTTTCTTTTTCACGAAAAAAGCACATGTCTTTTTGTTAAAAGAAACTTTATGTCTTCACAATATACGAAAGTACAACAAAGGATAGATAAACAATACATATATTTTTGTTAATAGAAAGCACACGTCTTTAGATTATATAAAAATACAACAAAGGATAGCATGTGATGTCTATCTTTTTAAGTTGATGAATGCACTAATTTATGGGATAAGAGATTGTTGTTGTTGTCGTTGTTGTTGTCGTCGTTGTCGTCGTCGTTGTCGTCGTCGTTGTTGTTGTTGTTGTTGTTGTTGTTGTCGTTACTGTCGTTGTTGTCGTTGTTGTCATTGTCGTTGTCATTGTCGTCGTTGTCGTCGTCGTTGTTGTTGTCGTCGTCGTCGTCGTTGTCGTCGTCATCGTCGTTGTCGTCGTCGTTGTTGTTGTTATTGTTGTTGTTATTGTCCTCATTGTCGTCGTTGT